>NC_057806.1:491040177-491071166 GCF_018294505.1 Triticum aestivum
CGCCTCGGGCGCGGGCGACGGACGGCTTCGGGCCACGGCGCGGGGGAGATGGGCCGCGGGGGCCGGCCTTGGGCTTCCTGGGCCCGGGCGGCGCGGCGATCTGGGGACCTGGCGCGGGTGAATG
This sequence comes from Triticum aestivum, assembly GCF_018294505.1. Lineage (NCBI taxonomy): Eukaryota > Viridiplantae > Streptophyta > Magnoliopsida > Poales > Poaceae > Triticum > Triticum aestivum. The sequence continues at coordinate 491,040,302 of NC_057806.1, forward strand.
GCGTGATGCCACGTGGCGGCAGCGGCGGGATTCGGACGTGTCCATCGATGGCTAATTTGTCCGGCGGCACGCGATGACGAGTGGGTCTAGGGTTAGAGAAAGAGGGGATCCGGGATTATTAGAAGGGGGAGGTATATATAGGCATAGAGGGAGCTAGGAGAGTCCAAATGAGGTGCGGTTTTCGGCCACGCGATCGTGATCGAACGCTCTAGATGAAGGAGAGGGTTTTGGTGGGTTTTGGGCCAAATTGGAGGGGTGTTGGGCTGCAACACACATGAGGCCTTTTCGGTCCCTCAGTTAACCGTTGGAGTATCAAACGAAGTCCAAATGATACGTAACTTGACAGGCGGTCTACCGGTAGTAAACCAAGGCCGCTTGGCAAATCTCGGTCCAATCCGGAAATGTTTAAACCCCACACACGAAAGAAAGCTAGAAATGACCACCGGAGGAGAACGAAGCGCCGGAATGCAAAACGGACAACGGGGAAAATGCTCGAATGCATGAGATGAACACGTATGCAAATGCAATGCACATGATGACATGATATGAGATGCATGACAATGACAACAACACACGGAGACAAAAACCCGAACCCGAGAAAATAAAATAACTTAACACCGGAAACGGCAAGAGTTGGAGTACAAGTTGGGAAAGTTACATCCGGGGTGTTACAGGTATCCTCAGCAGAGGGGTTAGTTCCCACATCAACAGTTGAAGATATTGCAACAGTAGTAGAAGTAGAACATTCAGCAACAAAAGTAGCATTATCACACTCAATGCATTTAAGACATGGTGGTTCAAATCCTTCCTGAGCTGAACTGATCTGTTTGGCGCGAAGCGACTCGTTTTCTTTCTAAAGATCTTCAAGAGCCGCTCTCAATTTCTCAAGATCTTGCTTCCTTTGAAGATAATCATAGGAAAGCCTTTCATGAGCTGTTGAGAGCGTTTCATGACGACTTTCAAGTTCCTCATACTTAACGTGAAGATTTTTTATGTCTTCAATTAAGGACTGAGATCGAGTCATCTCAGCGTCTAACAGATCATCACTTTTGTCTAACAGTTTTTGAATGTGTTCCATGGTTTTCTGTTGTTCAGTTGCAATTTTAGCGAGTGTTTTGTAGCTGGGTTTGGAACCACAGTCAGAGTCATCGTCACTAGATGTTTGATAGTGAGTAGTGCGTGTGTTTACCTTGGCACCGCGTGCCATGAAGCAGTAGGTAGGAGCGGAGTAGTCCTTGTCATTTGCATAGGTGTCGGTGATGGAGTCATTGTCTTTGGTGTTGAAGATGGACTTGGCAACGTATGCTGTAGCCAGACTCGCAACGCCAGAATCGGACTCCTCCTCAGACTCCACCTCCGCCTCCTCAGAAGCGGACTCCTCCTCTGAATCCATTTCCTTGCCAACAAATGCACGTGCCTTGCCAGATGAGCTCTTCTTGTGTGATGAAGACTTGGAGGAAGACTTGGAAGAAGACTTTGAGTATTTCTTCTTCTTCTTGTCGTCGGAGTCATACTCCTTGCTCTTCTTCTTCTTCTTGTTCTCATTGTCCCACTGTGGACACTCAGAGATGTAGTGGCCAGGTTTCTTGCACTTGTGGCATGATCTTTTCTTGTAGTCATGAGCAGAAGCTTCATCATTCCTTGAGATTGCTCGTGAAGACTTTCTGAAGCCTTTCTTCTTGGTGAATTTTTGGAACTTCTTCACAAGCATAGCAAGTTCCTTTCCAATGTCTTCAGGATCATCAGAACTGTTGTCAGATTCTTCTTCAGATGCTTTTTCCTTCAAGGCACGAGTTCGCCCATAGTTTGGACCGTAGATATCTCTTTTCTCAGAAAGCTGAAACTCATGTGTGTTGAGCCCCTCAAGTATGTCAGACGGATCGAGTGTCTTGAAATCAGGACGTCTTGAATCATCAGGGCTAGGGTGTCAAACAAACTGTCAAGTGATCTCAGTAGTGTCTTGACGACTTCATGCTTGGTGATCTCAGTAGCGCCAAGGGCTTGAAGATCATTTGTGATGTCAGTGAGTCGATCAAACATGAGCTGGACATTCTCATTGTCATTTCTCTTGAAGCGGTTGAAGAGGTTGCGAAGGACACTAATTCTCTGATCTCTCTGGGTTGAGACGCCTTCGTTGACCTTGGAGAGCCAGTCCCAGACTCGCTTAGATGTTTCCAAAGTACTCACACGGCCATACTGTCCTTTGGTCAGATGACCACAGATGATATTCTTGGCAGTAGAGTCCAGTTGAATGAACTTCTTGACATCAGCAGCAGTGACACCTTCTCCAGCCTTGGGAACGCCGTACTTGACGACATACCATAGGTCGACGTCAATGGCTTCAAGATGCATGCGCATCTTATTCTTCCAGTAGGGATATTCAGTTCCATCGAAGACGGGGCACGCAGCGGAGACTTTAATTATCCCTGCAGTCGACATAGCTAAAACTCCAGGTGGTTAAACCGAATCACACAGAACAAGGGAGTACCTTGCTTTGATACCAATTGAAAGTGCGTTATATCGACTAGAGGGGGTGAATAGGCGATTTTTATGAAAGTCTTCAAAACGTGGAAGTTTCGAAGACAAACGATAGAGATAAACCTATTACCATGCAGCGGAAGGTAGACTACACTAGGCAAACCGTAGTCAAGTATTCAATGAAGTGAAAGCACAATGACTAATAGCAGCTAGGTAGTAAGGATCAGGTAGGAAGATATTATGAAGCCGATCAGAACAAGCAGTCACTCAGTGAAGACAGAAGATAGTGCAATCATACAATGACTTCACCAGGACCAACAGTAAGTAAAGGGAAGGGAAGGATGAAACCAGTGACTCATTGAAGACAATGATTTGTTGGACCAGTTCTAGTTGTTGTGACAACTGTACGTCTGGTTAGGGTGGCTAGGTATTTAAACCTGAGGACACACAGTCCTGGACACCCAGTCCTGAACACGCAGCTCAGGACACCCAGTCCTCACCGTATTCCCCTTGAGCTAAGGTCACACAGACCTCTCCCAATCACTCTGGTAAGTCTTCAAGGTAGACTCCCAAACCTTCACAAACTTCGTTCACCGGCGATCCACAATGTCTTTTGGATGCTCAGAACGTGAAGCCTAACCGGCTGGAGGATTCACAGTCCTCAAGTGTAATAAGTCTTCAGATCACACAGACAAGAAGACTTAAGTGATGCCTAACACTTTTGGCTCTGGGTGGTTAGGGCTTTATCCTCGCAAGGAATTCTCTCTCAAAGGCTTCAAGGTGGGTTGCTCTCAAACGACAAAAGTCGTACTCTAACTCTGAGCAGCTAACCATTTATGGTTGTAGGGGGTGGGCTATTTATAGCCACTGGGCAACCCGACCTGATTTGTCTGAAATGACCCTGGATCACTAAGGAACTGACACGTGTTCCAACGGTCAGATTTCAAACACACACGGCAACTTTACTTGGGCTACAAGCAAAGCTGACTTGTCCGACTCTGGACAAGATTTTCTCTCATAGTCTTCACTCGAAGACATAGGTTTTGGTTAAGCATCACTTCAATCATTCTGACTGGTTCTCTTGGACCCCACTTAACAGTACGGTGGTTCCTATGACTCAACAAAGAAGAAAAAGAACTAAGAAAGACCTAAGTCTTCGAGCTCCATAGGCTTCATGCGATGTCTTCTCTTGTCATAGTCTTCAATGTGAATATCTTCATATACCACCTTTGACATCAATGTCTTCATACATTTTTAGGGGTCATCTCTGGTAGGAAAATCGAATCAATGAGGGACTTCTACCTGTGTTATCCTGCAATTCTCACAAACACATTAGTCCCTCAACTAGGTTTGTTGTCAATACTCCAAAACCAACTAGGGATGGCACTAGATGCATTTACAGATTACAATCAGCGCAAGACATGAATCCAATGGATTCGACGATATTGGGCAGAACAGTGGTTCAAGTACAGGTTTGTGACCAAGGAATGTGCTGAGAAGAATGCCATCAAGCGACCATGGGGAGACATCCTGTACAGAAATCTGTTCAAGCGCAACTTCCAGTTTGCCCAGAATTCGACGAAGCAGAACAAGAAGTCATTGGGACTAGACTTCAATCCTGGTCCCTCTGCTCCCCGTGCCGATGGCACCCGCGAAGCTGAACCCAATCTTGTTGGGCCCTTCTACAACCTGGAAGGTCTCATCACTCATATCATGGTTCAAGGGACAGCCGTGGATGAGCCTGCAGATGACGCTGAATCTGATGAAGCGCCTGCACCGCCGAAGCCAAAGAAACTGAAGTAGCCTAAAGCTTCAAAGCCTGCCTCAGCACCAAAAATCTCACGGGCGAAGCCATTGGCTACTGCACCTCCTGAAGACAGTGTGCAGTCTGAAGATTTGTCACGCATCTCCAAGCCCTCGAGAGTCAAGATGCCTTTGCAACACACCAGCCAAGAACTGACTGCTGCTGCTATTCTGCGCAACGACGCTATTGATCTGTCCAGCGATGAAGATCTTGCAGATGATGCTCTTGAGCAACTGATCAAGAGCAAAGAAGAAGCAGAAATCTTCAATGATTTGCCTCTCCTTGACGTGGCAATCATCCACAACTTCATTGATGAGTGGTTTGACACGCCCAACCTCAGCTTTGAAGATCTGCAACTTCCAATTGGCCTCAGTGTCGCCTTCCATGGCACCATTGCTTCAGAGCTAGCTCTAGCTCAGCGCATCGTTGAACTGAAACAAAATATCGACTTTGAGAAAGCTTAGTTCAAGAAGCACATGGCCAAGCTCAGCGTGCAAGAGGTCAAAAATTTCAAGATCATGCTACACGAGCTCAAAGAAGCCTTTCTCAAGAAGCGTGAAGAAGCTCAAGGTTCTCGTGAGCGCATGAAGAGCCTGGCTGACAAGTGTGTGCAAGTCTACAATGAGGCTGAGAAGCGCAAGGCCCTTGGTCGTCCTGGCATCGACCCTAGGATGGCTGCAAAGAAGAAGAAGAAGAAGCCAGATGTGGCCGAACCCGAAGCACCAAGGCAGGAAGCACATACCATTGTCTTCCCAGCCAGCATGACTGGCTCGAAGCCAAAGGTCAGGTCAACCGTTTCAGAACTGAAGAAGACGAGGATTGCTGAGGCTGAAGCGAGAAAGAGGAAACATCCTGAAGCTTCTGATGCTGCTCCCTACAAGAAGAAGCGCAAGACCAAGAAGGATCGGGCTGCTCCCACAGAGCCCTTAGTTGTTGAACCTATCTCCATGGTTCGCCCTACAGCTGAACATCAAGAGCGCCAACTGACTGTCCATGAGCCTGCTTCCGTAGAGGCTCATGAAGCTGAAGACATTCCAGCAGCTGATCTCACCACTGCTGAAGACATTGGTCACCATGACAATGTTGAAGATGATGTAGTTCTTCCTCAGATCGAGCACAACTTGGTATCATCGCCTGTGCTTACGCACAGTGAACTCGTCAGCATTGGTCGTCCTCTGACGCCAATTGCTCAGGATGCATCATGGGCTGATCACCCACAACAACAAGTCACACCACCTCGGCAAGAAGAAGAAGATGACTTTGAGGCCCAGCCAACTCCGTCTCCAGAGGCATCGCCAGCGTTACGCAGGCTTCGCAAAGGACCAAGGTCTCAAGTCCCTCTTTCGAGCGTTCCAGAAGGAGAAGTGCCCCACCAATCTGTTGCACGTCAAGTGTTTCCAGATGCCACTCCTACTGTGAATGTCTCCGAGTCTGAGGCTAAAGTTGCTGAAGACATTCCGGCTGCATCAGCCGACGACACACAAGAAGAAGAACGTGTCCCTACTCCCCCCATTACTGAAGAAGTTGTTCTCGAGGAGAACGTGTCTATGCCCGACCCTCCAGCTCATCAAGTGGAGGTTGAGAATCTTGAGGCTTCCACCACCAACACAAATGAAGCCAATGACGTTGTCATGGCTGAAGCAAATGTGGAGCCTGCACCAACCAATGTGCCAGAAGTCAGTGAAGCCAATGATGCTACTGCTCCTGCGCCTGCTGCTGGTCCTCAGTTTGACTAGCACGTTGAGCACAGGCCTCAGGTACAGAAGCCAATGCCAAGGTTGCCCAGGTTTTCAGGTCCTGCATCAGCACCCGGATCCTTTAATGTCAACGGCTTCAAAGCAGACAACACCTTCTTCAATAGCGCCAAGAACCCCTACTCAAGGGAAAGAATATCTTCTGATCGGTTCTGGAGCTATCCGCAGCGAAGTTATTACTCATGCATTCTGTACAATCAAGGTCGCATTTTCCCTCATATGCGTCTTGACACTGAAGCCATAACTGGTCTGCCTTGCTTGGAAGAAGCTTTGGATTGCTTCAAAGAGTCTGGACCGTTGCCTTTCGTCACCGACCAAGAGCACTGGAACAAAGAGTTGTTGCTCCAATTATATGCCACTCTTCACATTCGTGGCTACAACAGAGATCTGAAGACTTGGGTCCTTGAGTGGATGACCGGCAATGTTCATCATGAAGCCAAAGCCTTTGATATCATTGAGCTCATCGGGCTGCCCACTCCTGGAGATCTTTATGAACCTGGTTGTTAGCTTCACAGTGCAGCTCTGGAGAGCATCTTTCAGAAGCCTGAACCGAACATGAGTCAGATGCTTAGCATGATGAAGCCTTTGCCTCCAGATGCTGCATATCCTAAGGAGTTCTTTGTTGAAGACCTTGAGTATCTACCACGCACTATCTATCACATTATAAGGCGAACTCTCTGGCCCATCAAAGGACATTCTCCACATGCAAAGCTGGAAGGTGCAATGAAGACTTTGGTCTTTTATATTCTTCATGGCAAATTCTTCAATGCACAAGACTTCTTCATCCGCCAACTTGCTGCATCAGGATCTGATCTTTTTGGCTTGAAGTTTTACGCTCCATGGATAATGCAGCTAATCAAACTACACTCAATTGTCTCATATCAGCCTTCTGCTCGCAATCATCAGATCTTTCTGCCTGACATTGATATGTCCGTTGAAGCCATCTATCCAGAGCCTGCCAAGGAGCCTCTTAGTCTTCAGAATGCTGAGCATCAAAGCTTCTCTCAAAACATTGAAGGAGTTGAAGCAGTCACTCGTGTTTATCCTCTGGCTGGTACTACACGTGCACCTCATCGTGCCCTCACTGAAGCCACTGAAAGCACCATTGCCCAACGGCCCAAGAAGCGATCTCGTGTTCTCATTGACCGAGAGCTTCTGGTTGCCCTTCATCAGAAATAGGATAGGCATCATGACTGGCTGAAGCGCCAAATGCAAAGCCTCTTGGTGGATGTCAACCGCATTCACAATCTTACCACCAAGAATGCCTTTGTTGCCCATGAAACCTGTCGGCGTACATGGAAAGGGCTGACGCTTATGTGTTTCGAAGATGATCTTCAAGAGGATGGCTTCTCTGAACGTTTCAAGTTTGACTCGACACCTCCAAGAAGGACTGTACTGCGAAGAACTCCGTCTCTTGAAGACTCTGAGTTCTCTTCCTCCGCGGCAACTGTGAATGCCAGAGTGATCGAGGACGAAGACGATGCTAGTTCACCGCCACCTCCTTCAGCATGCTTCGACCCTGCTCCAAGTTCTTCTGCACCGCCGAACACCACCGACGACCCTGCTGCTTCACCTACTCTTCATGGGAACGAGTAGATGCTCTATGTCTTCAAACCTTTTTGGTCCTTACTGACAAAAGGGGGAGAAGCATATGAGTTTGATAGTCTTCAAGCGGGTCCACATGGGCGGTTGCTTTATATTTTGCCTCGTGTTTACAACTCTCATTTTGATACTTTTGATTCTTTGAGTTGTAACACCTAAACTCGATGGTCGTCTGCTACTTATTTGCTACTTCGTGATGCGTTGATAAATTCCGCATGTGCGACGATAAATTCCGCACTTAGATCATTTTTGCAGACGTCCATTTTCCATTATGCATGTCATTATCTTCACATACCTTCTCATGCATAATGAATTGTCATCATAAGTTGAAGAGGATCTCCACGAGTACAACCTGCCATGTGCATTTGCATTCCAAAAGCAAATTACTTATATGCACATCTTCAGGGGGAGCCCTTGCAACTTATGAAGACAATTCCTTATCCTTTACAATTTCACATATTATATTCCCCGTTGAAAACTTCAACTAGTTTGTCATCAATCACCAAAAAGGGGGGAGATTGTAAGTGCATCTAGTGCCACCCCTAGTTGGTTTTGGAGTATTGACGACAAACCTAGTTGAGGAACTAATGTGTTTGTGAGAATTGCAGGATAACACAGGTAGAAGACCCTCATTGATTCGGTTTTCCTACCAGAGATGACCCCTAAAAATGTAAGAAGACATTGAAGACTAAGGTGGTATGTGAAGACATTCACATTGAAGACTATGACAAGAGAAGACATCACATGAAGACTATGGAGCGCGAAGACTTAGATCTTTCGTAGTTCTTTTTCTTCTTTGTTGAGTCATAGGAACCACCGTACTGTTAAGTGGGGTCCAAGAGAACCAGTTAGAATGACTGAAGTGATGCTTAACCAAAATCCTATGTCTTCGAGTGAAGACTATGAGAGCAAATCTTGTCCAGAGTTGGGTAAGTCAGCTTTGCTTGTAGCCCAAGTAAAGTTGTCGTGTGTGTTTGAAATCTGACCGTTGGAACACGTGTCAGTTCCTTAGTGACCCAGGGTCATTTCAGACAAATCAGGTCGGGTTGCCTAGTGGCTATAAATAGCCCACCCCTACAACCATAAACGGTTGGCTGCTCAGAGTTAGAGTACGACTTTTGTCGTTTGAGAGCAACCCACCTCGAAGCTTTTGAGAGAGAATTCCTTGCGAGGATAAAGACCTAAACACCCAGAGCCAAAGAGTGTTATGCATCACTTAAGTCTTCTTGTCTGTGTGATCTGAAGACTTATTACACTTGAGGACTGTGAATCCTCCAGCCGGTTAGGCGTCGCGTTTTGAGCATCCAAGAGTCATTGTGGATCGCCGGTGAACGAAGTCTGTGAAGGTTTGGAAGTCTACCTTGAAGACTTACCAGAGTGATTGGGCGAGGACTGGGTGTCCTTAGCTCAAGGGGAATAAGGTGAAGACGAGGTCTTCTGAGTTGAATCTCAGCCTCCCTAACCAGACGTACAGTTGTCACAGCAACTGGAACTGGTCCAACAAATCATTGTCTTCAACGAGTCACTGGTTTCATCCTTCCTTCCCTTTACTTACTGTTGGTCCTTCTGAAGTCATTGTACGATTGCATCACCATTTGGCTTCACTGAGTGATTACTTGTTCTGATTGGCTTCACAATATCTTCCTACCTGATCCTTACTAACTAGCTGCTATTAGTCATTGTGCTTTCACTTCATTGAATACTTGACTATGGTTTGCCTAGTGTAGTCTATCTTTTGCTATATGGTAATAGGTTTATTTCTATCGTTTGTCTTTGAAACTTACATGTTTTGAAGACTTCCATAAAAATCGCCTATTCACCCCCCCTCTAGTCGATCACTAGCACTTTCAATAAGTTATGAAGAAAGCAATAGCAATAAACTAAACGATCATAGTGCTAAGCTAACGAATGGGCCAAGTCAATCACATCATTCTCTAATGATGTGATCCCGTTCATCAAATGACAACTCTTGTCCATGGTTAGGAAACTTAACCATCTTTGATTAACGAGCTAGTCAAGTAGAGGCATACTAGTGACACTCTATTTGTCTATGTATTCACACATGTACTAAGTTTCCGGTTAATACAATTCTAGCATGAATAATAAACATTTATCATGATATAAGGAAATATAAATAACAACTTTATTATTACCTCTAGGGCATATTTCCTTCAGCAGGTACAGAGATTGAAGGTAGCGCTGAAAGTAAATATCTCATGTAGGAGAATGTTTCATGGAGCTATTCCTTCTAAGGGTATCTTAGCTAACAGATATATCATCCCCAATAGCCTATGCCCTTTGTGCAAGATTAATTGTGAGGATATTGCATGCATGTTTCAAATGTTCAAGAGTTGCAAAAATTCATGAGAACCTTGGTGTTGAATCATGAATCTCTAGTTTTGGTAGTAGTATCCATGGTATCCTTGAAGCTCTACTCAGGCAACAAGAATCAATGAAGTTTGACACTTTGGTGTCTCATAAAGGTGGAATATTCCTTTAGTGGGAGACGACGATTCCCGTAGGTAGCAAGGTGTGTGTGGTGACTTTGTCAATCTCAAGACCCACCGGCTCGGTCTCTTGAAGGTGCTCATAGGGGTAGGTTGTGCATGTTTGTGTTCATATGGGTGAGTATATCTGTGTATGTCAGCATCCGCGTCTGTACTATGTTTTTTAAAAGGCAACACGACTCGACAACTCCCCCCTTCCTGGTGTGGGATCGAAGGACTTATCACTGCTTGTTGGTATGCATGGTGGAAACATCGCAAGGTTGATCATGGGGAGATTGTCTAGTATTTCACTCAGTATGGTAAAGAAATGGCAACGATTAACACCAACTACGTCAGAGCTGCCAAACCGTCCATAAGTAGATGCAACCGAACCGTCCATGAGTAGACGTCACCATGGCTGGGAGTGCCCACATGAAGGTTTTGTTAAACTCAATACTAATGTTGCCTTCTCCATTGAGAATGATATGTGTGTGCAATAGAAGCTTTTACCCACGACGATCATGGTATGTTCATATTGGCTAGCGCATGTGGCATTGAGCATGTTGTTGACACTCCAACGGTGGAAGCATGAGCGCTTTAAGATGGCCTTATCCTAGCTGGTCAATCTACATGCAATAGAATGATTGTCAACGGGTATATTCAGAGGTCGTTGAAGTTATGAAGAACTATGGTAATTCTCTTGGTCCAACGGTAGCGATTATGAGGAATGTATCAGTTTAGCTCAAGGCTTTAGTTCCATTATTTATGATCATTGTCCTAGGAAAAGTAATATGGCGGTACATATTCTTGCCTATAATGAAGAGGTACCTCTATTGATTGTTTGGCATGTGGATCTACCTGGTTTTATTCTTAATGCGATATCAAATGATGTAAGTTTTTTTATAATCGATAAAGCGCTATGATGGCTTTCCTTAAAAAATTGCCATGTGATTTTACTGAGGGCCTTCATGTCACCTCTAAAGTCATTCCTTATGAAAAATCCCATATATTCAAGATTCAGGACTACTGGTATCCAGAAGGACCACTGTGCTCCATTAATAACACATCAGTGGTACACAATATATTTTGCAAAAATGATCAAAAACTAAAGGGAAATATAAAACTAGTCCTTTTATTTTTACAAATAGAACCCCAACAAACCAATGGAAAATGTGATTGAGTTCATAACATCTTCCTCACACGCACAACCTCGTTGTTGTTGGCACACTACCACTTGAAAACAAAGAAGCCTCCATGGAACCACGACATAAACTCCATGGTGAAGATGCAATGCTTCCCATCAAGAAGAAAGGTTGCACTTCAGCCTTCGGATTCAATGGCATGCAAACGAATGGTGGAGCAGGTGCCATAGCCACTCCCAAGCAGCCATCAGAGATTAGCTTTTTCCTGGGCTGGACCTCCATCTCCCTCCCGCTCCATCTTCACCACCACGAAGACCTTGCAAGCAAGAGAGGGATCATACCAACTCTAGAGTAGGGAACTAATCGAGCTTAGTGGCGGAGATGTTAACAACGCGCTCCTTAGCAGCAACTAATCTCCAGCCACCACCACCTAGACTATGGTCACGTGAGCCCACTGATCGCATGCAACAGCGGCGCACTCCACATCCTATATACCTAAAAGACTCATCCCCACTAAATGATTTATTTTAATGACCTTTACCGTGGCCGATACTAGGCCGAAGGTTTAACCTCCTTTTCAAAAAGAAAAGAAAAAAATTAATACAAACAGCTAAAATAAAAAATAAAAAATGTGTGGGTGGATGCATGAAACCCATTAACAGTCGCGCAAGGGGCGCTCGCTGAGTCTTGCCACGTCGACGTATATATTGTCCCTGTGATTGGTGGGTGTGTAGTTACCATCCATCCCAGATAAGGATGAGACTTGCCTGCTCCTTCGACATGTGCCCATCCGTGCTCCCACATACATAGCTTGATTTGATTGGAAGAAAATAAGACCTAGCCATACCTCCTTAAAACTAAAGAGGGAGATGATTAGAATAGAAAAAAGAAGAAGAAAAAAACAACCATAGAATAAAGTAGAAGCACGAATGGGAGCATGAGAGAGGGCAAGCCGGATCCCCCAGATAACACCTCCCGGGTAACTTCCATCAATTATCCTCACCACGAAGGCAGCCTACTCACGCGACCTCCCTCTCTCTCGTTTCCTCTCCCATCTAACCCGTCGCCACGAGCATCGCCAGCCAGCGGGAGAGGAACTGGATCCGCTCTCCCATGCAGCCACACCAGCTTCGTCGCCTAGAGGGAGGAGAAGATGGCGGTGGCGGCTTCGATCTATATATGATCTGCCTCGATGCGGGTCTCCTCCAGTGAGCGCCTATGCGGCGACGGCGACGGCGACAACGAGTGGAGGAGATGAAGCGGAGGCAACTCGAGGGCCTCCTAGGGGGCCTGGTCCAGTTCTCCCCCGCCGCCTCCTCTGCTCGATTTGGCCTCCAAAAAAAGGTGGGTAATGCGACTCCCTTTGGCTGAAGCTAGCTGATAAACTCGCTGGTGCCAAGTCCCTTTAGGGTGTCTTGCACAAAACGTTCTGGCTTGCTTCAGTTCAGACCAGCGTCTTAATTCACTCTTTTGATTTGTTAATTATATATGTTACGACCTGCACTTCGTTATGTTATGCGACCTCTGATTCACGGGTCGTCTGATGAAGATATTGAGCATTTTTCTCATGTATTACAAATATCATGAGTCTTATGATCATTATGATGAAGAGATGTCCAAGTACCTACATCTTTGGTTCAGTTCAGTAGCGCAAAAATCTGAAGAAGTATAATCATAATATTTTTGTTGTCTAATATAGTAATATGTCACAGATGTACATGTACCACATTTTCTGTTCTGAAAGTTTCATCATGATTCCTGAAATACTTGCATTACATTTGGTTGCTTTCTCGAGATATTGCTTTCCATATCACGGGGCTTATCACCACTGTGTGGTCTTTTCCTTTTGTATAGGCAGGCGATGCTCTGATTCAGCTGTATACTCATTTCATCTCTGATTTTGAGGTCAAGATCAACCTTCTTAAATCTTCTCACTTCGCGGTAGTAGTTTCACGCCAGTATTCAGATAAAGATGCTGGTATAAGCTATCTCGAAGGCGTAATTTCGAAGCTGCGTGATACCAAGGAATCACGGGTTGAAGAGCCCATTCTGTATGTGAAGATGCAGATTGCAAGTTTTCTTCTTGAGAAAGGGAATCAAAAGGAGTGTAAGAAACTGGTAGACGAGGGTAAAACCACTTTGGATAGCATGGGCGATGTTGATCCTTCAGTACATTCAACCTATTATTCATTATGTTCTCAGTACCATAAAGTGTGTCAAGACAATTCTGAATTTTATAAAAATGCTCTTCTCTATCTTGCATACACAACAGTGGAGTCACTTTTAGAACCATTCAGACAGGTATTGTTGCTTGCCTGCTCCTTCAGCATGAAAAATTAGATTTGATGGTTGCTGTTTTTGATTTCCAATAATTACCTGCAGAACCTGGCATTTGACCTCTCACTTGCTGCTTTATTGGGTGACAACATATACAACATCGGGGAGTTGCTTGCCCATCCAATTGTATGTTCTTATATACTTATAATTTATATGTACCTTTCATCTTTGTTGTCTGGTTACGCTTTACTACTTACTCCTTCCATGCCATAATTCTTGTCACGGTTTGTTGTGGCGTGAGTGGGATTCGGTTCCACGCCAAATCAAGAAGTCCACTCCGACTGATTAGACTAGCAGGTCCATCCATCCATGTATGCCTTTCCTTGTATGCCTGAATTTTTTCAAGGGATCGGTGGCAGCGAGATCCACGAGGAGCACGAGGCGGTGCAGCAAGATGGACAAAGACGGTGTGGCAGCGGGGTGGGCAAGAAGATGAGGGGATTGAGGAGAGGGTGGAGGCAACGACAGTTTGCAACAAATAAACATCTATCATTGGTTGCAGGTAAACCTGTGAATAGTTTGGTCTAGAACCATAGTTTCAATTTGGTTTTGCTGTTGGGCTGCTTTGGTTTGGCTGAAATGGGTTGAGCCCCTATTATAATTTGGTTTGGTGTGGGCTTTTGTAATTAATAGATTGGGTTGGTTTGGTCTGGACGGAGACAAATTGGTCTCAAACCGTTTCAGTCCATGGATAAAAACCAATATAGCGACCAGTTTGACCTCACCCCGTTAGGCAAGACCAGCGCTAGGTTTAGATGCAGCAGCCGCCGTCGCAGACGAGCCACATGAGCATGCGTCCGCCCCGCCATCACCGAGATCTCCGGTGACAAAAGTCAGCTCCTTCATGCAGAACACGAGGAGCTCAGAGCCGAGGCCTTCGATGACGCTGTTGACAATGGAGATGCACGCTGTTGACAATGGAGATGGCAGTGAGCTCGACCTTGCCGATGTGGCCGACGGAGACGAAGCTAATGAGGAACTGGAAGACTCCCGTCAGGATCATGGCCAGCGTCTCCGCGGCCGGCGCCACCATCTGCTCTTTCGGTGCACACGCACAGACTACAAGCACACAGCAAGCTAGCCGCTGTTCGTACGTGCCTCGTATCTTTCGTAGTTCTGTATGTACAGGTTAAGTTTGGGGTTCAACGTTCCAGTTGCTGCTGAGTGACCCATGGTTTGAAACTTTGGGTTCAAACTGTATGTAGAAAATGGTCTGGATGGATTTGGCTTGAAAATACATACAGTTTGGGTTGGTTTGGATTGTAGTTTTTGCAATTTGGTCTGGTTTGGTTTGATCGCTGGACCTATACATGTATGGTTTGGCCTGGGTTTAGTTTGGATTACAAACTATTACCAGGTTTAGTTGCAGGTTTGAGGACAACTAGCTGCAGGTCATGTTCCAGAACCCCCCCTTTCAATCTTCTCTCCCCATGGACTGAATATGTATGCTTTTTCTTGCCCTCTCCCTCGGTTAATCCTTTTTATCTGCTAATTTGTTCACAATTCCTTTTTCCCTTGGTTAATTTGTAGGAGGAAAATTGTGCTGACGATCTTTTCTATACTGAGCAATGGTAGTTATTTTGTTCCTGTGAAGCTCCAGGTTTGGCTGATTGCTTGGATGATGAGTTTCATAACCCACACAAGAAATAGGAAAGAGAAGTAAGCCGGACTACATGTACATATTTCTTTAAGTGACTAACAATATGTAATAACCTTACTACACAATTTCAGGGTAAAGACAAGACACAATCCATTTGGTTTGTCATTTTGAAGGCACAAATAGAAACAAGAACACCATATATGCTTTATAAGGTTTTCTCTAAATTTTGTGAGTCCCCGAAGACATGTGTTCTCTTCCAATAGTTTGACTTTAAAAGTACATGATGTGTCCACACAATTTATTTTTGATGATGTGCATGACACTTTCAGCAGAAAAATAAAGCAAAATCTAGGCACAAATTGACTCTTCCCTCCTGTGTACCGAGATAAATGAATTCACAAGTCCCACAAAACTGCCATGTGCAATTTGGCATCAATTTCTTTGCCACGTTTTGTAAGAGAAAATGTATGTGTTGATTACTATTGAGCCTTTGGTTAATTGTTGGACCTGGCAATGTGTGTGCATTACTTGACATTGTACATTTTATGTTTCATGGTATTCCAGAGCCCCATCTAGCTTAGCTTGTCGGTAGTATTGGACAAAATAAATAGGTATTTTGACTTTGATAAATTAGGAGTGGTCCGTCTCAAGAGTGTTGTGGTTATGTTTAATGTACTCTTGTGCCTGAGATTTTTACTGTGTCCCCAGCTCTGTACATTGTTCCTATGAGCTGTTCATGTTGTTTAATAAAACTTATAATGATGCATTGTAGTTTAGTTCAATTTTTTAGTCTCTTCAATATGTCGTGCAACAACCATTCTGCAAGGCTTTGTCTTTCAAGCTGTGTTATTAGAGGCAATGCTTGATGATATTCGTTGGTATTTTAAGTGTTGATATCTTTGCATTTTATTTGTAGGAGGAGCTTTGAAAGTTTGTCAGGGCAGAGAGGATGGTTCTCAAGTATGCTACTATCATTGATGTTGTGTGGGAGCGCTAAAGATTTGTGAAACTGCTAGCCACTATCTACTTGTGCCTGCAATTGTGTTTTATACAGGACAGGGCTCTGCCGTTTCAGTGGTGCCAAGATATACCCGGGGAATGTATCAGATTGGTCCATTCATACTCTCGAGTAAGCTTGTATGCCCATATCGTTAGTGCAAATGGAATTAAATAAGTAGAAATTTGCTAAAATTATGCTGCGCATTCTTTGCGTGTATCCAAAATCAGGTCCTCCTTTTGTCCAACTCAAAGTGCAAGCGCTATTTCTGCAACCATCTCAAGCCTGCTAAGCTTATATGGACTGCCATGTACAGGAAGCAGCAGAAGAACGTATACGGTAACAAGCCAATTCCCTTAAATGATATACTCCATATACTTCAACATATGTTTCATAATCTTAATAGTATCTCCTATTAGGTGATCTGATTAGGAAGTGCAAGTACAATGATCTGGTAAGTAATTGGGCTGCCTAAGTATTTCCTCTGATTAATAGTTTAATTTACCAATAGGTACTGGCAGTCAAAGAAACTGGCATCTAATCAGTATCAGGGATGAAATGATTTAGTTACCACACTGTCAGTTAGTCTGCTCTTTGTTCACAACATGAGTGGTCTATATTACTTAATCATGTGTAATTTTCTTTCCTTTTGCTCTGTTGTAAATGGATGTATAGTTTGCCAGTTTTCACCTCTGTTTAGATGTGTTTTCACCAAAACTCCCGAGTACTTGCTTGCTTTGTTTTTTTAAGCAACTACAAATTGTATGGGCATATGAAGTTGCGGCTTATAATTCTTCGTGGTGAGGTTGCAGGATATTCGTGTTGAGGCTGCAAAGAAGAGGCACCGGACCACCAAGAGTCCATGTGGTCTCGCTGTTAATCGCCTCTGGACGCGCCATTGACGGCCATAACCAACGTCTATGCATAGAATCCATGTGCCGTGTTTCCTGTTTCTCCGAGACCTTTTAATTCTATCGTATGATGTGAGGAAATATGCCTCTGCTTTATCATCTATATCATCGTTCATGTAACCTCTAAGAGTCCAGTCTTTGAATGTGTTGCATTCGTGCAACTGTCTTATTGTTTCAGTTAGAAACTTCTCTGAATGTGTTGCTTTTGCACAACTGTCTTATTATTTCAGTTAGAAACTTCATCTCCCTGTGCCCTGAGTCTGATGGAATAACAACAAGTACTACACACAGAAAAGTGAAAGGGGTGCGTCTAACCTGGCACCGCCCAGCTTTCGCTCAGGCGGCGCGCCCGCGCCCCAACCACTAGTAGTCTAAAGAGGTGGCGTCGGTGGGAAATCGTGTTCTCCGCCTGGTGCTAAAAGTGGATGATGTAGTGGGCCCAATTAGGGTGCCTGCATGCGGCTCTCGTGCACAAGAAAAGACATGCTACACTCTTAAGAAGAAAGCCAAGACCATTTAGAAAACCGTGAACTCGTGGGTCTTAAAAAACCGACTGCTGATTTTTAAAAGATTTAATCAACCTATTATTGAAAAATGTTTATGATTTTTAAATAAATATCAATGGATTTTAAAATAGTTCAGGAATTTTTTTCATAAATCTATGAAATGCTCATGAAAATAAAATCATAGAGTAATAAATAATCATGTGTTATTAAAGTAAAAAAGAAAAGAAAATTAAAAAGAATGAAAACAAAAACCAGAATGAAAAATACAAATAAAAAGGGAAATAAAAAACTAAAATAATTTACTCCCTCTGATCCATATTAATTGACGCTGTTTTTTTACATTGTACTAAAGCAAGTCATTAATATGGATTGAAGGGAGTAGAAGAAAATGGGTGAAAACCGGCGGTGAAGACGAAAACAAAACCAGTGAAAGCTAGAGATTAAAACCGCTCGTAGCCTTGGGCTGCCCGAGTGGGATCAGAGGGAGTAAATTTCCAGCGAGTCTGTTATAGCTACAACTCGTCGCTTTAGGCGAAGAATGGAAATTTCCAGCGTTTTTTATGAAATTTCAGCATTTTGCCTATAAGAAACAGAAAAAAAAAAAGGAAATTACAGCGTTTGTTGAAGTTCGGAAGAAAAGAAGACGTGGTATTGGTTTGGTCTTCTCCAGTTCTTTCGCGAGAAGTTTTGTGGAAAAGCTGAGACTCAAAGGATTCTGGATGTACTTTTGGTTATACTAACACATATGCCCGTGCGTTGCAACGGAGAAACAAATAATAATATCACATCCATCTAGCCTAATAAGCATGATTCAAAGACTCCACCTCGTGTGTTGTGCAAGTCCATTTCCTCTATTTCAACACGACATTCAACTTGTGTGTGCACTTGCCTTAATTTGGATATGTGGCGCCAGCATTGTTGTTTGAATCCTATTAGTAATTGTTGATTGGTGAAGCCATAATTAGATTCCATAATACTTTCAGGTTGCAATCTGAGTTGAGCCTACGATTATTTAAAGAAAATAACAAAAAAAAAATTAGTATTGCAAGCTAGCACAAGTGTGAGTGCGAACATTTGGGATTGGGACGAAAAGAATGTCATCTATTGTAGTGTATAAATACGATGTAGCTCATTTTATTCCATAAGAGTTGACTCGCGTAGTTGGTTAATGTATGGGATTTGCACCTTATGTCCAACTAATGTTGTATGAGTTTTTTTTTTCAGTTTTTCATATATTTGAATTCTTCAAAAATGTTCGTATCTTTTCAATAAGAGTTCAAAATTCCAAAATTTATTCATGTTGTCAAAAATGGTTCACACAATAAAAAAAGAGTTCACAGTATAGAAAAAAAAGGTTCACCATACATTTGAAAACTCTACTGTATATGAAAAAATGTTCATCGTGTATAGGAAATTTGCTCAGTGTGCATTTGAAAAAAATAACCGTATATTATAAAATGTTCAGTGTGTATTCGAAAAATATTCACCGTATACTAAAAAACTTCAATGTGTATTTTAAAATTCACTTATAAAAATGTTCGTAATTTTGTTGCCAGTTAAAAAAAATATTTTAAAAATATTTACCGTATATAATAAAACAAATCCAGTCTGTATTTATGGACCCGCGCTACTTTAAACACTTTACACCATCTAGCCAAATGGGTACGACGTCCACCAGTCGCCTGGAGGTCCTTTGTTCGATCCTCCCACGCGACCCCTCTTTTTGGCTGATTTTCCAAAAAGAAACTCATAAGCTTTCCGTAAATATTTATAGAGCAGCGCTGCCATTGTAAAATCAAGCTCCATCTGGTCGAGTGGCTATCACGTTAGCCCTGAAACCAGAAGCTCTTTTGTTCGACCCTCAATGCTGTCTCACTTTTGGCTGTTAATTTTTTTATATATAAAAAATAAAATAAAAACACTAAGGAACAACGTGACATACGAAATTTGTGGTTCAATGTACGAAATCTTGGTTAGACAAAAAAAGTGGAGAAACTATCGTCTCTTTAATATTACATTAGAAAAAAAGAATAAAGATAAAGATTAGAGACTTTTGTGGTTCGTGTATGTTCTAATTTCTTTGATCTGAGTGAATAAAGGTTGATCGTTCGATGATCATTTGCTTAGGTCTATCCAAGGAATATTGGATCGTGTCCACCTTTAAGCATGACGTCGCTCACGGGTAACTCGCTTTAAATGTGGACATGTTTTTTGTCTTTTCGAGTAAAATGGCAATTTAGCATATTAAAAAACCTCGAAACTACTCCCACCGTTTCTAAATATTTTGACTGTAGACGAAAAAAGTGGAGAAACAATCGTTCCTTTAATATTAGAAAAAAGAAAAAAAGATAAAGATAAAGATTAAAGACTTTTGCGGTTCGTGTATCAGTGTATGTTCTAATTTCTTTGATCTGAGTGAATAAAGGTTGATCGTTGGATGGTCATTTGCTTAGGTCTATCCAAGGAATATTGGATCGTGTCCACCTTTAAGCATGGCGTCACTCATGGGCAACTCTCTTTGACTGTGGACATGTTTTTTGTCCTTTTGAGTAAAATGGCAATTCAGCATATTAAAAAACCTCGAAACTACTCCCATTGTTTCTAAATATTTGTCATTTTTTGAGATTTCAAATGGACTACCACATATAAATGTATAGACATATTTTAGTGTGGGTTCACTTATTTTGCTCCGTATGTAGTCATTTGTTGAAATCTGACAAATATTTAGGAACGGAGGGAGTATTACCCAGAGTATCACCTAAAGTCTGGTTTTCCAGTATCAAAGAGAGATTGGTTGGAACACAAAACAAAATGCACATTACTAACATTTCTGCAGCAGGATTTCCACGGAAGGAAGAAATACACCTCTGTGAGAGAGAATTTAGTAGGAGGCTTTGCTGTTCTCAAACCACTAGGAGAATTCAACTTATATATCGGTCATGCATGCACAAAATCAATGAGATTCAAAGGCAGCTGATAAATGCAACGCACTATCACTAGCACATATTAGTATTCCATCCGTCCCAAAATAAGTGTCTCACCTTTGTACTTTATACAAATTTGAAACACTTATTTTGGTACGGAGGGAGTATAATATTTCTGGAAAACAACCACGAGTAAATAACATGCTGGCCTCTAATCTGTCTGGAAATGGAGAAGCAACAAAAATTTGTGCGACCGCCTGCTTTCAGTTCATTTCCCCGACCTCATCTGTCTGCTGTAAACATTACTATAGTTTTGCATGATTGAACATTAGCGAACTTCTGATAGTTTAAGAAACAAAGTACAACCTATGAAAACCACACAACTATCATCAAGCAATTCTGATGGTTTGGAAAAGACGACGCGTCATAGACAATACAATTTGGCATGGTTCAACATGCACAACAGATGCTAATCAGGCATCTACATCTTCAACACCGAAGCACCAACTGCAAGGCTCCACGACTTCTAACATCACTCTGGAGGGAACTTTCCCCGTGACATGTACTCTGATAGCCAAACGCGCCTTGACAGTCTCCATGATGATATCCTCCCCCATTGGGATGCACATGTAAGGTGAGGCCGCCTCGAGGGCACCACTCTCCGTATAGTACCTTCTCTGAGGTATATTGACGCTACACCCTCCAGAACTCTGACAGCCATGACTAGTGTCCAAGGTGAGGCGCTCGAGCGATGTCGCGTTCTCCACAATGTGTCATGTCAACTCGACCAAGCTCTTCGCGGAGCTGAAGCCCACTATCGTCACACTCTTTAGGCTGGTGTGGCACTGTTGTGGTAGTCGCCTCAGTTGAGGGGCATTCCAAAGAACTGACTCATGCTCCATGCAAGGCTGACGTATCTACATAGAAAAGTCAAGATTCTCACATCAGCAGTTCCACAATAGACACTAGGTATGCTTGCAAGATGGGAGTAACCTACTTCCAAGATGAAAGTCTCCAGGCGAGGAGAAGCTTCAAGAAAAGAAACCAGAGAAAGATAATCATAATCTGGTGAAATAGCTTCATTTCCAATTAGAGAAATATGCAAGTACTTGAGGTGGAGGAATTTGCGAGATAGCGTTGGTGTACTGGTCATCTGCATAAAGATATCCAGATTAATTATATTGCTAGGTATGTCAGCTACTATATGCAAATAGCTAGTCTATACTCATCTAAACTTTCAGAATATACCTCATTAGGCGATGATATGACAAGTGTTTCAACATTTGGTGCATAGGACAGAAGCTTGGTCCGAGCATGCAAGACAATGTTGGACTGACCAAATTCTAAACACTCCATGTGTACATTCTTTACTTGCAATGCACTTCCGAATGAAATCGATACTAAACTACCAGAGAAGTGAAAAATGGAGATATTTGGAGCATTGCTGTCTATCACTTGAAGATTTCTGCATAAAGACACTCTCAGGACCCTAAGCCGCCACAGCAGACAAGGTATCTTCAGGCAAACTATCTCCGGGCAATTCAGGAGTCCCAAATGCTCCAATGCAGCACAATTGTAAAGAAGGCCCTCTAGCTCATCGTCAGCAATCAGCACATTACTCAGAGATAAAATTGCCAAGCTTCTCCAGCGCCCAAGCCCAGCCGTGGGACGAAAAGCACAGATGCCTATGTCAAGATACCGAATCGAGTTTTCACTCCCATTAAATAAAAGCGAGTATGGGAAACTGTAGTATGCTTCGTCCTCAGGGGTAGCGGGCAGATAAAGGGTGAGTTCTTCAATTCCTGCTGTAACAGCAACACGAAGCCAGCTACTGATATAACAGGGATCAACCTTGTCGCAGTCAAAAAGTTCAATCCTTAGTTTCTTCATGCCAATGCCCGAGTGATTTTGCAGAATATGGTCAACTTTGCTGATGTGATCTCCATTCAAACCTAGTGTTCTCTGACGTAAGTCAAGGTTGGGATAGCATCTCCATGATCTCCGAAATGTGTGTGATGCACAAGCCAAGCGAGCAGCATTTTGCAGTGACATTCGGGTATGAATACGTCGGCAGATATCCTGGATACAGGCACAGCAGAATAGTAACTAGGGTTACAAAAGAAATTTATAAACTGATATGCAAAAACTTGCTGTATTAGACATTTACATAGTACAGGCCATGCACTGGGACGGAATTGCGGCCAATGGAATGGGACTATATAGGAGCTTTTTGAGGAAGTGTGAATATACAATTGCAATCTTACAGGCATATGGCAGTCCACAAGAATTATGTATGTGCATTTATGTCAGTCAACATTCAGATATCCATAGGATGATGCTATATTATACAATGTGATACAATTAGGTATAACAAATGACCAAGTATAGCAACAAAGCGAAAACAAAAAATGTAAATCTGGATAGGGTATAAATAAATAAAAAATGAAAATTCTATGTCAGAAAAAAGGGTAATTCAAGCTTCCACTACTACTGGAAGCATTAAGCAGTTATCTAATGTGAACAGTTAAGAAAAAGACAATGGACAGCCGATTCGTTGAAGCCTGTATACACTTTCTCTCTCGGAGAAAACAGGTTAGAGACTTACAACTCAAGTGCTCAGTGTTTTGGCATAGTCACAAAACATTAAACGGGCGCTCAGGTAGTCAAAACCGGTACAGCTTCCTAACATAACTATTGTAGGTGTTCATTCGTCAAGAAAAAGCCGACCAGTATCTCCCTGCAATCCAAATCTGTGCACGCCTCTAGCACACACAATGGTGATTTACTTGCAATCTATGTCGCCAGTTCATACCTCTGGAAGGTCGTCCAATGATCGTATCACTTCGCCACCTCGAGAATCATCATCTTGCTGGGAGGGTGAGCCCTTTGGATTGCACATTGGAGCAATCGGTCCACCTGGGATACATCACATGGTGACTGATGAGAGTACAGAAAACAGTGGGGTACAATTCACAAGCAAACTGACATACATCCAGTTCGTTTACGTTATCTCTATGAATATTTCCTGGCAAATCAACGCTCCTTCAAGGACAAATCCACGTTCACGCTGAAAACTGTTGGATTCAAGGGCAAGGCTACTCTATCCTCCTATCCCCCCACAAAACTGCGCCCAGAATAAACGTTGCTGCGGAGTTAGACAAACAGACTACGACTAAGATCAGTTTTTAACCCCGTCGAATGGATCTAGGAAAACTAAAGGGGGCGAACAAGAACAACTGAGCATACGCTGGGACAAATCTACTACCGATCGTTGAGAGATAAAGGGGGGAGAAGGAGGCGTACTGTCTGGGGTTTCCCCCGTCGGCGGCGGATCTTGCATCGCCGAATACCCGAGGCGGGGGCGACCGGCGACGGCGTAGCTCTCCGAGCCTTTTTGAGGCCCTGTCGTCCGACGAGACCCTGCCGGCGCCGGTGCAGACGAACGAGCCTACGACAGATTTGTTTTCTTTTTTTTTTCTTGATGAAGAAATCATACGCTCTTTTTTAGGGGATGGCCTACTCTAGATTTTTTTTTCTCTTTTTTTTTCTGAGAAAAGAATCTAGTTTTTTTTCTCGTGTGGAGAAAGGATGGCCTAGTAATGTTGGGCTAGACGGGGGAGTAGGTGGAATGTTGGCCCAGTAATGCAAGGCTCTAATACAGGCCTAAATAACCTTACAAAAAGAACAGACCTAAATAAGTACGTCCTTTAAAAGAAAGTACGAGTATTCCTTAATTTCGCTGAAAAGATCTCTGAAATTTGCTCGAAAAAATGATTTTTTTAGAAGGATACCCTAAGAAAAAGCTCTGAACAGAGTAGCTCAAACATGAGTGAGTGGAAGCTTCCATCGATGAGATTTGCAATAACCATATGTAAACTAATACTCCCTTTGTTCAAAAATACTTGTCATCAAAATAAATAAAAGGGGATGTATTTGGACTTAATTTAGTTCTAGATATATCTCTTTTTATCTATTTTGGTGACAAGTATTTTCGGACGGAGGGAGTATAAGATTTTTAGGTCACTACTTTAGTTTATAGAAAAAATACTTATTTGTAGAAGGTTAGAGCAAAATAGCCAACAAGTACTCCTTCCGTCTAGAAATGCTTGTTGAAAAAATAGATGTATCTAACCGTATTTCAGTTCTAGATACATTTATTTTTATTTTTTTCTTTGACAAGTAATTTCTTTTTTGCGAGGGTAAAAATGAGCTTATTCCATAGTAACAGGATTAAATTCAGCTAATTCAAGATCATGAATAATGGGAGGAGCTCGTTGTAACCAACAAATGATACTACGAGCCGTATAAGCATAATTAGCTAAACAGTGTGATACCCTATTTTGAGAACGAGCTATCTTAACCGGAATAAACTCCCGCTTTAGAAGGAGCGACTTGATTTCATCGACCAGGTGGCCATGAGCGACTTGGACAGGGATGCATTAGACAAAGATGAAAGAGCTTCCATAGAGTCCAACTACACCATGACTGGAAGATTAGATTATTGGACGACCACTAGTGCAGAACCGGGCAATAGCATCAGTTCGTAAGGCCCTTTAATGCTGGTTCCATAACCGGCACTAAAGTGTGGGCACTAAAGGCCCCCCCCCTTTAGTACCGGTTCAGCACGAACCGGTGCTAAAGGGCAACCACGTGGCACGAGCCAGTTCCGGGGGCCGGGAGCCCTTTAGTACCGGTTGGTACTAAAATGTTTGGGGTTTTTTTGGTTTTATGATTTCTTTTTCATTTAATTTTGTGTTTTTCATTTTAATTCTTTTTCGTTTGCTGGTATTTTACGATACTACACATTGTACACGTTATGCATATATATATATATATATATATATATATATATATATAAATAGAATTTCTAGTAGAACCAATCATATATATATCACAATGTCTCACAAACCACCATATTAATTCACACATACACACATGTATAGCTATATACAATTTCTCATACATATGCATGTTGCCTTCGAAGCCAGTGGCATTAGCCTAATTGGTGCCTTCGGAGCACGATGACAATTGGAAGTGGTTCATGACCTGGTCGATGGGGGCGGTAGCGGGTAATAGTATTCTCCCTTCGGATTTATGATCTGGTCGAGCAAAAATCCCGCTATTTCCTCTTGAAGTGCTTCTACGCGCTCCGTTTCTAGGAGCTTGTCCCGCACCTCTGTGAACTGTTAAGAAGGAGATCAATATGCATGTGTATTAGTTGTGTGACTAGATATCGATAATGGTGTAAAAATTGTGAATAGTGTTCTGACAAGCGTGCCCATTCCTGTCTTTGAAATCTGCTCCTTTCGGACGCCATCATGCGAATGTTCTCGCAAACGCAGAATGCACACAGATTAGTCCCCTGCGCCTGCTTCAGGGCCTTTATTACAAGAATGGAATTTAATTTGATCAGATAATAATTAATCAAGCATGATAATTAAAGAGATGGCAGCTAGCTAGCTAGCTAGTACTACTTAATTACTTACCTTGGGTCAAAACCATTTCAGCTGTTGTTTCCATTCGCCTTTCGTGACGCTGATGAACCTTGCCCAAGCCCTACCCGCCGACAAAGAAAATGAATAAAGGGTTTATTAAATAGTTCATATCATGAAATGACGAACTAAATAGGCCGAGATATATAGTTAATAATGATTGAAATTATCTGTTGACTATCCCAAACAAGATGTTATAGTCACTATTTGCTTTGAGTAGTGAGTCCAGTATTTCAACTGTTCCGGCGTCAAATTTAATGATACACAAGATCCAGTGAAATCTGCATGCACACACGTTTGCATGTCTTAATTAAGCGGGCATATGTAAGCACAAACATGTAGCTAGCTAGTAGGCAAAAACAGAGAATTTATAGTACAAGAAAGTGTGACTCACTGGAAGTTGTAAGGAAGTAGTATATCTTCATTGTATTTGAGGCGCTTCAAGAACTCTAGCATGTTGTCCTCTACCTGATTTTCATGATGCTTGTTTATTTTCCATTTGTATTCATTAACGGTGTTTGGGTCAATGAACCCAATGCCATAGCGTCCACCTTTTCTCATTTCATACATCTTCATCCTGCATAATACCACAGAAAAGAATATAGTGAGGATAATTACAGGTAATGATTGATTAAAAGGATCACTACAGCTAGCTTGAGACTTAAATTACAGAAAGAAATCACTTACAAACAATGGCAACTGACAATAGATTTGTCGAGTGCGTCTTGATTGTATAACTGAAACAGTTCAGAATACTCAACGGTCACAGGTTTCTGATGGTAGTAATGATCCTTCTTGACTTGCACCATGAGGGACTCTCGATTGGATCTCTTGGTAATGTCCATGTACCATTGATGCAATTCATACATTCTTGTTGGGAGCTTCTTAACCTCTTCTGGCTTGACCAAAGGTTGGCCCCGGGCATATTTCCGTTTTATTTCCTCCTCTGTAAGCACAGGCATGTCCTCGATCTCGAGGAGTTGTCCAACAGTGATTTTGAGAGTTTCAGCCTGCATTATATGCTCCTGGGTTATTACCACATCGCCCACCTCGGGAACGTAAACTGTTTGCCCACAATAATATTGGGCGCGCGTACTGTCACGTGTTGTTGGCGGCACAACAAGTGGGGGGATCGATTGCGCCGCCTGTTCTCCCAGCTGGGCAACGGTTTTTCCGCATTTTTTGACAGCTGCTTGTTATTTGCTCGAGCTCGAGCTCGCCTCCTTCTACAGACGTTGTCGATGTAACTTCCTGATGTGGCGCTCATAGTTTGTGTCAACAGACTTAGGAGCTGGTGGTTGAGCCATATGAATGAAGTGGTCAACTACTTCCACAGGCACTTTCTCCCTTGGCGGCGGTGGCGGTTTCGGTCCAAAATGGGCGTTGACTTCTGCCCGCACTATGACATTGGTTTGCTCCTCGGTCCTGTCGTAAGCCCTCTTAGGAAGAGGAGTAGTGAGGTTTGGACCATATTTATTTCGCTTGCCTCCGCCTGTACTTTCTGTACTATGACCTCGACTCGTACCGCTACGCACCATAGCTGCGGGGTGTCTCTTCTGCGATTGCTGAGGCAGCGGAGACGGCTGACGGGGCCGAGTTGGATGAGGAGGAGTGGCCTGAAGCTGTGCCGGACTTGGAGGAGGAGTGGCCTGAGGTTGTGCCGGACTTGGAGGAGGAGTGGACGTCTGACGCTGTGTCGGACTTGGAGGAGGAGTGGCCTAACACTTTGCCGGACTTGGAGGAGGAGGAGTGGCCTCACGCGTTGGTGGACTTGGAGGAGCGGGAGTCTACTGACTCGGTGGCAGACTTCGACAAGGAGTCAGGTGACGCGGTGTCGGTGACCTTCGAAAGATGATGCAATCCTTTCTCCATAGGATGATACGATGTTTGGCATCTCCGAGTGTGTGCTCCTCGTCACCTCCAGGAATGTCAAGTTCTAGCCCCGAATATTGGTCCACCACCTCATCAACCACGACACGAGCATAGCCTGCTGGAATCGGGTTGCAATGGAAGGTTGCATCGGGGGAATTTGTATAAGCAACGCCGTCCGCCACCTTCAAGGATATGTTCTTAATTTTAAAGTGTGGCTCGCAGTTAGTGTTCTCCGCGATGTCATCCACGGGGTATCTATCCAGCATTGCGTCAATCGGGGCGGAACCCACGCTGCTTCTCGGCATGGATGGGGTGGTGGTATCCAATGCTGGATCATCCGCTAGCTGCTGTAGCTGCTGAGACCCCCTTTGCTGGCTAAGTGAGTCGATCTGCTCCTACTGCCGCTGGAATTTGACTACCAAGTCCGCGTGCACTGATTCTAGGCCTTGAAGGCGTTCATAGTCCAGCTTCCTCTTCTCCTCCTCCATCTTCCTCTGCTTCTCCTCCGCAATCTTCCTTCTCGCACGGGTTCTGTAGTCGGCGTTCCAGTCCGAAAATCCCTCATACCACGGAATAGCGCCCTTGCCTCGTGTTCTTCCCGGGTGTTCAGGATTTCCCAGGGCACGCGTAAGCTCGTCGTTCTCTCTGTTGGGCTGGAACACCCCCGTTCGAGCCTCTTCTATTGTAACAAGTATATTATCGTCGGCTCCGTTCAGACATGCCTTCGTCGAAACTTTGCCTGTCTTCGGGTCCAACTCCCCCCATGCGCATAGAACCAAGTCCTACACCTGGGGGGCCAGCTCTTAGTAACCGGAGTGACATCTGCATCCTCCATCTCTTTCTCAGACTTATCCCACTTAGGCATTGCCACCGCGTAGCCACCTGGCCCCAGCTTATGGAACTTATCCTTTTTTCGGCATTCTTCTTGTTTATTCTTGACCGTTCCTTAGCTAATTCCGAATCCTTGAATTTCACGAAATCGTCCCAATGAGCACTTATTCTCTAGTGTTCCCTCGAATACTGGAGTCTTCCTTCCTCCCTTCACGTACTTGTCCCATTCACGATTCTTGTGGTTCTTGAATGCAACCACCATCTTCCTAAGAGCAGCGTCCTTGACTTTCTGCACATCTGCTTCTGTGAAATGATCTGGTAGGGTGAAATGTTCCATGAGAGTATCCCAAAGCAGACTTTTTTGTCTGTCGTCGACAAAAGTAAGATCTGGACGTGGCTTTGCTGGCTCTCTCCATTCTTGAAGGGAGATCGGGAGTTGGTCCTTCACAAGAACTCCGCACTGACGAATGAACTTGTCCGCAATCTTCTTAGGCGCTAATGGTTCGCCATTAGGTTTGATTGCCTCGATATTATACTTTACGCCCTCCTTCAACTTTTTGTTCGGGCCTCGTTTCGTCCTGTTGCTTGAAGATTTGCTCGATCCGGATGGCTGAAAGAAGAAAGATCGATTCGTTAATATATCTTCAACTCATTTAAAACATGTGGTGATCACCAGATGCCTGCTTATATAAATATATATACCTCGCCGGTCTTTGTTGTTTCAGGATCAACATGTTCTTTGTCATTGTCATAATCGTAGTTCACGACTTCATCAATTCGGTCGTCGCGATCGAATATCATATCACCCTCTCCGGTGTTGTTTAGAAATTCGGAGCCGTCATAATCTTCTTCATTCTGATCATCATCTGACCCGCGTATTATATCGAACATGGTCTGTTCTCCCTCTCTGTCGGTATTGTCCGCCATAGCTTTTATTTAACTATGCCAAAAGAAATATAAAACAATTTAGTATTCAAATTACATCGTCTCGAATAATAGATATAATCTCGAATACATCGTCTCGAATAATAGATATAATCTCGAATACATCGTCTCGAATAATATATATAATCTCGAATACATCGTCTCGAATAATAGATATAATCTCGAATACATCGTCTCAAATAATATATAATATTGAATAGTACATCACTGGCTAGGTAGCTAATTAAAGATCGAATACTACAGAAGAATCTAGGACACTCGCGGTTCCTGCGGCGCGGGCGGTGGACACCCAAAGAGAAGGAACCCTCACAGGATCATAGCTGAAGTGAGATCCCTGAAGAAACTGACAGGTATTGGAGAACCTGCAGCCCTCTAACGCAACCATGTAGCGATAGACGTGCTCGTCCTCCTCCCTGACACGGCGACGTACCACCTCCGGCGGGGCCGGCTCCCTCTGCACCGAAACTAGCCCACGCGAACGCCACCAAACAAGATCAGGGTCGACGACGGGACCCGGGGCCGGGTTCCTCATCAAGCGGCGCGCCCCTCCAGGCAGCACCTCCAAGTGCCAGCCCGGCGGAGCCCAGTCCCGGACATTGGTCAGTCGGACGTCGTTGCGGACGGATCGACGGCGAGGATGCGGGCCGGGCATCGTCGATAACAAATACTAGCTATATGCCCGCAAAAAGTAACATTTTTTAATGATTGGATTTTGATAACTAAAATTTCTAACATTTCTATATAACACTAATTATGCTATCATTGCATATGTCAAAATTCTATATGCTATTTCATACTAATTAAGCATCTAACACTAAAAACAGAAAACACAACTTTTATACATCCATTAAAAAACTGAAAAACAACATTATATAAAAAATTTCCATACTAATTAAACACTAATTATATCCATCTAACATGCATTCATACATATATACTAGTGAAAAAATAACAATCTAAAAAAATCTGAACTAATTAAACATACAAAATACGTATATACTAATATATACATGCATTAATTCATACATATGTATGTGTGTGTGTGTGCTCATCATGCTTGTGTGTGTGTATGGGCTCGGGGAGGGGCGGCGCCCATGGTGGCCGCCGGGGGTGAGGGAGAGGGGTTAGAGGGGGAGAGCTCACAGCGGGGCGACGGCGAGGCGACGGCCGGGGGCGGCGACGGG
>NC_057806.1:491071668-491075971 GCF_018294505.1 Triticum aestivum
GGGGACGGCGCGACGGGGACAGGCCCGGGGCGGCGACGGAGACGAGGGCGGCGACGGGGACGGGGGCGGCGACGGGGACGGGGGCGGCGACGGAGACGGCTTCGATCGATCGGGGCGCGCAGGCGGTGCTTCAATGGGGAAACAGAGGAAGAAGCAGAGGGAGAATGAAATTTTCGTAAGTGTTGTATATATAGAAGGCACCTTTAGTACCGGTTGGAGCCACCAACCAGTACTAAAGGCCTGTTTTGGCCAGGCCAAGCGGCGGGAACCACACCCCCTTTAGTACCGGTTGGTGGCTCCAACCGGTACTAAAGGCCCCCCTTTAGTACCGGTTGGTGCCACGAACCGGTACTAAAGGGGGTGCGCCGGCGCAGGTGCGATGTGCAAGTTTAGTCCCACCTCGCTAGCCGAGGGGCAACCGCACTGGTTTATAAACCCCCGTGCGGTAGCTCTCTCGAGCTCCTCTCCAAAGCAGGCCTACTCGGCCTACATGTTCGGTGCTGCCCTGTTGGCCTACCGGGCCTTTGCGGGCCTGCATCCTGGCCCAACAACAGGTTGGGTTTCTAGTCGTATGCAGGCCGCTCTGGCCTAGTAGGCGGGTTTTTTTTTAATTTTTTTGCTTTATTTATTTTTGAGTTGTTTTTTTTGTGTATTTAGAGTTTCTTTGTGAATATTTTTGCTTTAGGTACAAAAAATTACAAACTTTCTGTTAGTGCCCGTAGTTTTCAAATTTGAATAGTTTAAATTTTAAATTATTTGAAATTAGTGTGAATCACTAGTTTGTGAATAACTTAACTTAAAAAATCAGTAAAGGCATGAAAGAATTTGTTTGCACATGAAATTTCTTCACGTTTCAAATGCCAAAACACATAATTAACTACCCTAACTATTACAGAGATTCCCTTCTGGGTGTGAAACACAGAAGAAAGTGATGATAGTGAAGCCGATCACATCTCAGATCTTTGGGTGTGAAACTTTTTCTTCGCGTGTGTCCCTTTGCGCCGTAACCATGGAAAATCTTCATCATTTAACGGGATGCTCGGGTCAATATTCACTGTGAATGGAGCAATTTCATCAAACTTTTCATAATCTTCTGACTTGTCTGTCTTGTCATCCACTCCCACGATGTTTCTCTTCCCAGAAAGAACTATGTGCCGCTTTAGCTCATCGTACGATGCATTCGCTTCCTTATCTTTTCTTTTTCTTGGCTTGGTAGACATGTCCTTCACATAGAAAACCTGTGCCACATCATTGGCTAGGACGAATGGTTCGTCTGCATACGCAAGATTGTTGAGATCCACTGTTGTCATTCCGTACTACGGGTCTTCCGTTACCCCGCCTCGTGTCATATTGACCCATTTGCACCGAAACAAAGGGACCTTCAAAGCACGTCGATAGTCAAGTTCCCATATGTCCTGTATATAACCATAATATGTTTCCTTTCCCGTCTTGGTTTCTGCATCAAAGCGGACACCACTGTTTTGGTTGGTGCTCTTCTTATCTTGGGCGATTGTGTAAAATCTATTACCATTTATCTCGTACCCTTTGAAAGTCATTATATTCGAAGATGGTAACTGGGACAACAAGTACATGTCATCTTCAATAGAGGTGTCATGCATGGTACGTGTCTGCAACCAGCTGGCAAAACTCCTAGTTTGTTCACGTGTAATCCAGTCATCAGACCGCTCCGGGTGTTTGGAGCGTAGCAAATTCTTGTGTTCATCCATATACGGAGCCACCAAGGCGGAATTCTGTAGAACTGTGTAATGTGCTTCAGTGAGAGAATGTCCGTCCATACATATTATTTGTTCCCCTCCTAGCATGCCTTTTCCATCCAGTCTGCCCTTATGCCGCGATTCAGGAACACCAATCGGCTTAAGGTCAGGAATGTGACGCCCCCGATCCAATCGTACTCTAATCATGCACGCAAACGTGTACGATCAAGATCAGGGACTCACGGGAAGATATCACAACACAACTCTAAAACATAAATAAGTCATACAAGCATCATAATACAAGCCAGGGGCCTCGAGGGCTCGAATACAAGTGCTCGATCATAGACGAGTCAGCGGAAGCAACAATATCTGAGTACAGACATAAGTTAAACAAGTTTGCCTTAAGAAGGCTAGCACAAACTGGGATACAGATCGAAAGAGGCGCAGGCCTCCTGCCTGGGATCCTCCTAACTACTCCTGGTCGTCGCCAGCGGGCTGCACGTAGTAGTAGGCACCTCCAGCGTAGTAGGAGTCATCGTCGACGGTGGCGTCTGGCTCCAGGGCTCCAGCATCTGGATGCGACAACCAGGAAGAAAGGAAAGGGGGAAAAAGGGGAAGAAAGCAACCGTGAGTACTCATCCAAAGTACTCGCAAGCAAGGAACTACACTACATATGCATGGGTATATGTGTAAGGAGGCCATATCGGTGGACTGAACTGCAGAATGCCAGAATAAGAGGGGGATAGCTAGTCCTATCGAAGACTACGCTTCTGGCAGCCTCCGTCTCGCAGCATGTAGAAGAGAGTAGATTGAAGTCCTCCAAGTAGCATCTCCAAGTAGCACCTCCAAGTAGCATCTCCAGTAGCATCGCATAGCATAATCCTACCCGGCGATCCCCTCCTCGTATCCCTGAGAGAGAGCGACCACCGGTTGTATCTGGCACTTGGAAGGGTGTGTTTTATTAAGTATCCGGTTCTAGTTGTCATAAGGTCAAGGTACAACTCCAAGTCGTCCTGTTACCGAAGATCACGGCTATTCGAATAGATTAACTTCCCTGCAGGGGTGCACCAACTTACCCAGCACGCTTGATCCCATTTGGCCGGACACACTTTCCTGGGTCATGCCCGGCCGCGGAAGATCAACACGTCGCAGCCCCACCTAGGCAAAACAGAGAGGCCAGCACGTCGGTCTAAACCTAAGCGCACAGGGGTCTGGGCCCATCGCCCATAGCACACCTGCACGTTGTGAGGGCGGCCGGAAGCAGAACTAGCCCCCTTAATACAAGAGCAGGCTTACGTTCCAATCCGGCGCGCGCCGCTCCGTCGCTGACGTCTGAAGTGCTTCGGCTGATACCACGACGTCGGGATACCCATAACTACTCCCGCGTAGATGGTTAGTGCGTATAAGCTCGTAGCCAACTCAGATCAAATACCAAGATCTCGTTAAGCGTGTTAAGTATCCGCGAACGCCGAACAGGGCCAGGCCCACCTCTCTCCTAGGTGGTCTCAACCTGCCCTGTCGCTCCGCCACAAAGTAACCGTCGGGGACCGTCGGGAACCCAGGCCCACCTCTACCGGGATGGAGCCACCTGTCCTTTCAGCCCCCAACTCCGAACAGTATCACAGGTAATGTAACAGTGTAAAGTATATCGTATATGCCCGTGATCACCTCCCGAAGTGATCACAGCCCAGTAGTATAGCATGGCAGACGGACAAGAGTGTAGGGTCACTGATGGAACACTAGCATCCTATACTAAGCATTTAGGATTGCGGGTAAGGTATCAATGACTGTAGCAGCAATGACAGGCTATGCATCAGAATAGGATTAACGGAAAGCAGCAACATGCTACACTACTCTAATGCAAGCAGTATAGAGAAGAGTAGGCGATATCTGGTGATCAAAGGGGGGGGGGCTTGCCTGGTTGCTCTGGCAAGAGAGAGGGGTCGTCAACTCCGTAGTCGAACTGGTCAGCAGCAGCGTCGGTCTCGTAGTCTACCGGAGAGAAGAGGGGGAAGAAATAATGAATACAGAGCAAACAAAGCACCACAAAATATATCAAGGCAATACGCGGTGTTCGGTGTGCCCTAACGCGGTAGTAGGTGATACCGGTGAAGGGGGGAAAACCCCCGGGAAAGTATTCCCGGTGTTTCGTGTTTTCGGGCAGAGGAGCCGGAGGGGG
Source organism: Triticum aestivum (assembly GCF_018294505.1). NCBI lineage: Eukaryota > Viridiplantae > Streptophyta > Magnoliopsida > Poales > Poaceae > Triticum > Triticum aestivum. The sequence continues at coordinate 491,075,563 of NC_057806.1, forward strand.
AAAGTTGCGGGTTCGATAGGTTAGGGGTGTGTGGCGGACGAACGGACCGCGTATCCAGATTCGTCTCGTCGTTCTGAGCAACTTTCATGTTGAAAATATTTTAATCCGAGTTACGGATTAAAAGATATGATTTTCTAAAGATTTTATTAATTTCTGGAATTTAATTAATTATTTAATCCAACATTATCCAGAATAGTAAATGATGACGTGAGCATGACATCAGAGTGATGTCAGCAGTCAACGTTGACCATTGACCTGGTCAACCTGACGTGTGGGTCCAGTGGGACCCATCTGTCATTCTCTGTTTAGGTTAATTACAGATTAGTTAATTTAATTACTATTTAATTAACCTAACTAGTTAATTAAATTAATTAAACCGGATTAATTAACTTAATTAATTCATTAGATA
>NC_057806.1:491077472-491078855 GCF_018294505.1 Triticum aestivum
TTTTTAATTTAAAAAGTTTCGAACCGTCGCGAGATTAGCAACAGTAAATGAGGTGACGTGGCATCATTAGCAGAGGCTCACTGTAGCTTAAATACCCGGGCATCATAATTCTCCTCCACTACAAGAAATCTCGTCCCGAGATTTAAGAGGGGAGTAAGGGGGGGGGGGAGTTCTGGTTATTCTAATGGATCTTCTTGAAGAAGTTAATCCCTTTCGTTGATGCCTCCAATTATTTATTCCAAAGCATCATGAGGAAGTTGTCGTCCTTTCTTCAAGGAGCTCCATCGTACTTACGAATAGGTAAGGGGCAGCTCTACAATGATAGGATGTTATAAGGGAAATTCATCTGGGGGTATCCCAGAAATAAACATATGAGTATCTCTCGAGTTGAACAAATTACACATATCGAGAGCAAAGTAAGACGGTGCAATAAGAAGTTTCAAGCGGATAGGCAATCGTTCATTGCGTGAAGCAGAGTGCGAAAGGGGTTCTGAGCAACGGGAATAAGTATTGTGTCCGATACCAGAATAGATCAACAGGCAAGTGGCCCGTGAATTACATACAAAGTCAAGCACGAGGAATAACTTTGACAATAGGTGGTACAGGAGAGTCAGGTTTCGATCCTGTGGAACTGTGGGTTATGGGCCCACCATGTGGGTTAAAGGTAGGAAGGGGGGGGCTGACATCTTGCACGGTCACAATAGCAAGGCATGCCAGAGGGTAGCCTATCTGTTATGTTGGCAACCATGTCGATACCAAGGGCGAGGGACGAAGAGAACCATTTTCCTGCTCGTTGAACGAGGCGGACCAGTAGGCAAAGTTCTCGTCCATCGGTGGTTACCGAAATGTCATCAACAATAGTAACAGGGTCTTACTGATCGAGTTGTACACCACGGTGTTTACATAAGCAGGGAGATATTACTGCTTATGTCATATAGATCATAGAAAGGTTAAACAAAACAATTGGAAAGGAAAGTGATTGTCAGGTTTAATCAAAACAATGGAAAGGAAAATGTGTATCCACACCTATTTCAGGGGGTATATCCTTTCCAACGACAAGCAGAGCAAGATATCCACGACAGAAGATAAGGTAGAAAACCCTGTAGGTAAGGGGAGAGAAATTTCATGACTTTACCCATACAACGGTGTTTGGATAATTGAGCAAGAAACATTTAGTATTGGGCTTCAAATGGTCTTGTTGAAAACCGGAGTACCAGAGACATGCTTCGAGATAGCATTGACATGGTCTTCAAGCAAAGGTCAGACTTTGGATATAGGAAGGATCCATTAGGAACAACTTGTAGGATAAGTCTTACAACTTCCTCCAGGAAGAATGGTTATCTTGCAAAAGAAATCATAATGATAGGTCCTCCAGCCGGGGGG
>NC_057806.1:491079003-491084372 GCF_018294505.1 Triticum aestivum
GGGGGGGGTGCTAGGCATGACATCATGTTACCGGGTCACGTAGAGATCAATGTTACAACTCTTGGAGATATGTCCCAACCATCATATCTGACCGAGATTCAGATCCGGTTGGTGTCAGGATACCTCAGACTTAGGATACCTGAGAAGAAAAGGTGCAACGCAAATTGACGAGATGACATTGTAAGATTCTCGGGGAAATGAACTATGAAGTGATTTCCATTATCAAGAGTCCATCATTAACACAAGGAGAGGACAAGGAGGTGTCTGGTGAACTCAACGGCAATTCACCGAGATTCCCAAAAGATGGATGTCCACAATTAAGTGAACAAGGAGATAACATTTGTCAGATCAAATGATATAAGGAAGTATGCTCGAGGAAAACATACACAATTAAACATTGGTTGAAAGGTGCGCCCGAAATATGGGTTGGGTTGCACGACCAATGTCAGAATGGTGATGCAATAATCAATAGCCTAAGAATGAACTTTCGACCATTAACTTCAAAGAGATAGGGTTGCTAGAAGGAAAGAATCCAAACAACACCGTTCACTTGTTGGAATTAACACAGGGACCAAGAAAGAATGGTGATGGTGAGAAGTATTTCTATGTCAAGAATTCTCAAGAGGTGGAACAAATCTCAGAACATTCTTGACATAAAGGACGGTAATACTCCAAGGTAAAGAAGAACAATTGCTGGATAGCAAGGAAACCAAGGTACAACACAAATTGTGAACAAGTTTGTGTTGGGGGGGGGGAGGCAAGAATGTTGCCGATGATAACTCAAATCATCGAGGGACAAGGATGGTATTTCTCATCATGAATTCAATTGATATCCTGGAAGAACTCATAAGGTTGATGAGGATCACGACACATTTGTCGACAGATTTCATGAAGAAGTAATCAATCAGCGACGACATCAAGTCAAAGGAATGATGAAGCCAAAAGTCATTGGAACCATGGGTACGACACAAACTCGAACTCAAGCTTGTTGTTTAAGGTGAAAGGGTATGACGAGGAAAATCGACGTAAGGTTAGTTCATCGTCGAAAATTGGTGCTCCGAGAATAAGGACCAGGTAGCACCGTTAGAATCGTCACGACAATGATATAGCCAAACAGGCTAGGAATGGCGTGATCGGGTACAAACTCGTACTTATAGAAGCTTACTGAAGAGTTGTTGAACCATAGAGCGGACTCGGTTCAGTTATCGGTGTCTTTGAGTGTTCAATAACTCCGAGCCCATGAAAAATTGTAATCGGTGAGTATGTAGTACTTGATGAAGAACTCATAAGAAATTATGCAGTTCCAAGATAATCTCGAGATACCAGGTGGTAATACTCGACGACAGATCAAACTAGAAGTTGAACTGGGGTATTGCTCTATAGAAGACAAGTGCTTAAACTTGCACAGGACATGATATTTAAAGGAGAACATGGTCAGAACCACGATTGCAAAAAGGCCAGATCTCAGATATAAGATGAACTTATACCAAGGGAATAATTGATTTTAAAAGAAGCTTCGATGAGAAGATGTACATCGTGTCCATGGGCATGAACGCAAAGTTCAAGGTCGACTCCCACTTCCCCAATGCACAACCTTTCATTCACTTCTCGCGCTCAATGAAGTTGTAGTTTTGAAATTTTATCTGGCAAAATACCAGAAGAGTACGACTCGTGAAAACTTTCGAGTTCACACCTATTAAGGAAGGCATAGGTTCAACCCATCGGGGCATCTTAGAATCATATACCAGAATCTTTAGAAGTAATTAACTCAAGCTCGAAGACAGAGCATGGTTAAGAAAGCAGAGGATACAATTTACCAAAGGCATTATGTATCAAAGGAAAGGCTCACAAGGTTATTGAATATGAAGGGCGTTGTCAGATAAAATCCAACAAAGGATCTGGTGGTCCACAAGGGATCTGATGTGAGCATCGATACTCAACTAGAGGAAGAAGATTGCAAGGAGATCAGATTATAGAAACAACTGACTAACTCAATTGTCAAATGCAAAGGAATTATGATTTCCAAATCAAGGGATCAGAAGCAATGCTCTGAGTAGGGATGGATAAGTTGAATAGCCTTAGGGTACAATCAATGACAATTGGATTGGTCGAGAACCAATTCCAGTTAAAAGAATGGCAGCTTAGCCGGAGAAGTAATTTATAAGGATCAATGATGATTGCGTGCATTCGCAAACATATTGAGTCAACAGACTCAAAATGATAATGACAAGGAATGTCATTAAGACTACGAGACTTATGGGATTAACCATAATGCGAGCAAGCAAGAATTTCAAGAGCCAAAGGCTCCAGAGGATTTTCGGAAGATCGAAAAGTATTTTGAAGACTTTTGTGAAACTCATGAACAACTGGGGATGGGCGGATACTTGACAAGTGCGGGGATTTATTTGAAGGGGTATTCATGTGGCAAAGAACCGCTAGGCAGTAGGCACGAAGTATTCTCGGAACAATAGAGAAAACTTTGGGTATCTTGTAATAACAAGAACAATGGGGAATGATCGTAAGAATGGCAAGTGTAAGTAGTTATCCATAAGGATTTATCGGTGGTCGGGAATAGCAAAAGTGATGGGCACAAAGTCTCGAGAGAATATCAAAGAGTATCTCCGAAATCTTCTGGTGCAGTCGGTGACCATCTGGACTGAAGGGGCTCTCCGGGAGAAAGTATTTTCGAGAACCTAAAGTTACTTTTTAGTAAAAATCATTTAACCCGAATAGAAGAGGGTTCAGAATCCCAGAGTAAAGGTCGAGGAATAAAAGATCCTAATACCTCCCGATGGCGACGTGGGCCCATGGGCCACACAGCCATGTTAGTAAAAGTTTTTCAACGACTAGACTCGACTTCAGCCAAGGAGTTGGAAAGGGGGATTCCTACAGGCAGTCGGCTCTGATACCAACTTGTGACGCCCCCGATCCAATCGTACTCTAATCATGCACGCAAACGTGTATGATCAAGATCAGGGACTCACGGGAAGATATCACAACACAACTCTAAAACATAAATAAGTCATACAAGCATCATAATACAAGCCAGGGGCCTCGAGGGCTCGAATACAAGTGCTCGATCATAGACGAGTCAGCGGAAGCAACAATATCTGAGTACAGACATAAGTTAAACAAGTTTGCCTTAAGAAGGCTAGCACAAACTGGGATACAGATCGAAAGAGGCGCAGGCCTCCTGCCTGGGATCCTCCTAACTACTCCTGGTCGTCGCCAGCGGGCTGCACGTAGTAGTAGGCACCTCCAGCGTAGTAGGAGTCATCGTCGACGGTGGCGTCTGGCTCCAGGGCTCCAGCATCTGGATGCGACAACCAGGAAGAAAGGAAAGGGGGAAAAAGGGGAAGAAAGCAACCGTGAGTACTCATCCAAAGTACTCGCAAGCAAGGAACTACACTACATATGCATGGGTATATGTGTAAGGAGGCCATATCGGTGGACTGAACTGCAGAATGCCAGAATAAGAGGGGGATAGCTAGTCCTATCGAAGACTACGCTTCTGGCAGCCTCCGTCTCGCAGCATGTAGAAGAGAGTAGATTGAAGTCCTCCAAGTAGCATCTCCAAGTAGCACCTCCAAGTAGCATCTCTAGTAGCATCGCATAGCATAATCCTACCCGGCGATCCCCTCCTCGTATCCCTGAGAGAGAGAGCGACCACCGGTTGTATCTGGCACTTGGAAGGGTGTGTTTTATTAAGTATCCGGTTCTAGTTGTCATAAGGTCAAGGTACAACTCCAAGTCGTCCTGTTACCGAAGATCACGGCTATTCGAATAGATTAACTTCCCTGTAGGGGTGCACCAACTTACCCAACACGCTTGATCCCATTTGGCCGGACACACTTTCCTGGGTCATGCCCGGCCGCGGAAGATCAACACGTCGCAGCCCCACCTAGGCAAAACAGAGAGGCCAGCACGCCGGTCTAAACCTAAGCGCACAGGGGTCTGGGCCCATCGCCCATAGCACACCTGCACGTTGCGAGGGCGGCCGGAAGCAGAACTAGCCCCCTTAATACAAGAGCAGGCTTACGTTCCAATCCGGCGCGCGCCGCTCCGTCGCTGACGTCTGAAGTGCTTCGGCTGATACCACGACGTCGGGATACCCATAACTACTCCCGCGTAGATGGTTAGTGCGTATAAGCTCGTAGCCAACTCAGATCAAATACCAAGATCTCGTTAAGCGTGTTAAGTATCCGCGAACGCCGAACAGGGCCAGGCCCACCTGTCTCCTAGGTGGTCTCAACCTGCCCTGCCGCTCCGCCACAAAGTAACAGTCGGGGGCCGTCGGGAACCCAGGCCCACCTCTACCGGGATGGAGCCACCTGCCCCTTCAGCCCCCAACTCCGAACAGTATCACAGGTAATGTAACAGTGTAAAGTATATAGTATATGCCCGTGATCACCTCCCGAAGTGATCACAGCCCAGTAGTATAGCATGGCAGACGGACAAGAGTGTAGGGTCACTGATGGAACACTAGCATCCTATACTAAGCATTTAGGATTGCGGGTAAGGTATCAATGACTGTAGCAGCAATGACAGGCTATGCATCAGAATAGGATTAACGGAAAGCAGTAACATGCTACACTACTCTAATGCAAGCAGTATAGAGAAGAGTAGGCGATATCTGGTGATCAAAGGGGGGGGCTTGCCTGGTTGCTCTGGCAAGAGAGAGGGGTCGTCAACTCCGTAGTCGAACTGGTCAGCAGCAGCGTCGGTCTCGTAGTCTACCGGAGAGAAGAGGGGGAAGAAATAATGAATACAGAGCAAACAAAGCACCACAAAATATATCAAGGCAATACGCGGTGTTCGGTGTGCCCTAACGCAGTAGTAGGTGATACCGGTGAAGGGGAGAAAACCCCCGGGAAAGTATTCCCGGTGTTTCGTGTTTTCGGGCAGAGGAGCCGGAGGGGGAAAGTTGCGGGTTCGATAGGTTAGGGGTGTGTGGCGGACGAACGGACCGCATATCCGGATTCGTCTTGTCGTTCTGAGCAACTTTCATGTTGAAAATATTTTAATCCGAGTTACGGATTAAAAGATATGATTTTCTAAAGATTTTATTAATTTCTGGAATTTAATTAATTATTTAATCCAACATTATCCAGAATAGTAAATGATGACGTCAGCATGACATCAGAGTGATGTCAGCAGTCAACGTTGACCATTGACCTGGTCAACCTGACGTGTGGGTCCAGTGGGACCCATCTGTCATTCTCTGTTTAGGTTAATTACAGATTAGTTAATTTAATTACTATTTAATTAACCTAACTAGTTAATTAAATTAATTAAACCGGATTAATTAACTTAATTAATTCATTAGATAATTAATTAATAATTTTATTAAATCATTTTTATTTTTATTT
>NC_057806.1:491086444-491087259 GCF_018294505.1 Triticum aestivum
GGGGGTGGCTTCTCTTTCTCTCTTTTGTTTTTTTCTTTTCTTTTATTTATTTTCTTTTATTGTTTTAATTCAACTTAGGGCACATAAGTATTTTATAAATTTGTGTTTTCTTTATTATAATTACCTATATAATATTTGGCACTAACCGAACATTTTTGTTTTGATGTTTGAAATTTTTTGATGTTTGACAATATTTAAATTTTTAATTTAAAAAGTTTCGAACCGTCGCGAGATTAGCAACAGTAAATGAGGTGACGTGGCATCATTAGCAGAGGCTCACTGTAGCTTAAATACCCGGGCATCACAATTCTCCTCCACTACAAGAAATCTCGTCCCGAGATTTAAGAGGGGAGTAAGGGGGGGGGAGTTCTGGTTATTCTAATGGATCTTCTTGAAGAAGTTAATCCCTTTCGTTGATGCCTCCAATTATTTATTCCAAAGCATCATGAGGAAGTTGTCGTCCTTTCTTCAGGGAGCTCCATCGTACTTACGAATAGGTAAGGGGCAGCTCTACAATGATAGGATGTTATAAGGGAAATTCATCTGGGGGTATCCCAGGAATAAACATATGAGTATCTCTCGAGTTGAACAAATTACACATATCGAGAGCAAAGTAAGACGGTGCAATAAGAAGTTTCAAGCGGATAGGCAATCGTTCATTGCCTGAAGCAGAGTGCGAAAGGGGTTCTGAGCAACGGGAATAAGTATTGTGTCCGATACCAGAATAGATCAACAGGCAAGTGGCCCGTGAATTACATACAAAGTCAAGCACGAGGAATAACTTTGACAACAGGTGGTACAGGAGAGTCAGGTTT
>NC_057806.1:491087504-491087963 GCF_018294505.1 Triticum aestivum
GGGGGGGGCTGACATCTTGCACGGTCACAATAGCAAGGCATGCCAGAGGGTAGCCTATCTGTTATGTTGGCAACCATGTCGATACCAAGGGCGAGGGACGAAGAGAACCATTTTCCTGCTCGTTGAACGAGGCGGACCAGTAGGCAAAGTTCTCGTCCATCGGTGGTTACCGAAATGTCATCAACAATAGTAACAGGGTCTTACTGATCGAGTTGTACACCACGGTGTTTACATAAGCAGGGAGATATTACTGCTTATGTCATATAGATCATAGAAAGGTTAAACAAAACAATTGGAAAGGAAAGTGATTGTCAGGTTTAATCAAAACAATGGAAAGGAAAATGTGTATCCACACCTATTTCAGGGGGTATATCCTTTCCAACGACAAGCAGAGCAAGATATCCACGACAGAAGATAAGGTAGAAAACCCTGTAGGTAAGGGGAGAGAAATTTCATGAC